>NW_027361824.1:8842500-8845000 GCF_039654945.1 Dendrobates tinctorius
CTGTCACAGGCACTGCTGCAGACTTCCTCATGCCTGCGCTTTGCAGGCAGTGAGGAAGTCAGCTCCCTGCAGGCCCCCGTCGCCATCTTGGATCCGGGGGCCTGTAGGGAAAGAGCCCCCCGCAGCAGCGCTGCACATTGCGCTGCCGTGGGGGGCTCAGGGAAGCACGGAGGGAGCCCCCTCTCTGCCGATGCTTCCCTTTAACCCCCGGTACACCGCGATCGTGTTTGATCGCGGTGTGCAAGGGGTTAACGTGTCGGGGGCGGTCCGTGACCGCCCCTGGCACATTGTGCCGGGTGTCAGCTATGATAATTAGCTGACACTCGGCCGCGATCAGCGGCGCTCACCACGTGGGCGCCACTGATCGCGATGACGTAATATTCCGTCCATGGTAATTAGGTCCATGGTCACATGGACGGAATATTACGTCAATTGTAGGTAAGGGGTTAAAAAATGGCGTGGGCTCCTGCGCAATTTTCTGCACCAGAGGGGGAAAGCCAATGGCTGGGGGCCAAAATTTGTAGCCTGGGAAGGGGGTAATATGCAGACAGCTGCGGGCTGGTATTCATAGCCTAGGAAGGGGAAATGGATATTGTCCCCCCTGGCTTCAAATACCAGCCTGCAGCCACCCCAGAAATGGCTCATCTATAAGATGCGCCAATTCTGGCACTTAGTCCCTCTCTTCCCACTCCCGCGTAGCGGTGGGATATGGGGTAATAAGGGGTTAATGTCACCTTGTTATTGTAAGGTGACAGTAAGCTGGGTTAATAATGGAGAGGCGTCAATAAGACACCTATCCATTATTAATCTTATATTAATAAAGGGTTAAAAAAAACACACACATAAGAGTAAAGTATTTTAATGAAATACAACACGACACGGTTTTCATATTTCTATTGCACGCCCAGATCTAAATGACCCCCTCGGTCTCCTATAATAAAAAGTAAAAAAATAAAACAACCGTATTCTCCCTGTCCGACGCAGTTCAGTTAATAACGAGTGTCCCACGACGATCTCCCCTATAGAACAGTGACATCAGGTGATGTCACTGCTCTATGGGGCCTCCCAGTGATGAACTGACAGGAGACAATGGCTCATGCAGTGCATCACTGAGGTTACCTGAGTTCAGGTTCTCACTTTACAGCAATGCTGTGTAAGGGTTAGGGTTAAGGTTATGGGACCTATTTCCCGGCGGCGGAGGGATACCACCACCTGTCATTTCATCATGGGAGCCGCAGTAGAGCACTGACATCAAACCGGAGATCGTTGTGGGACCCTCGTTATTAACAGGACTATGGCGGAAAGGTCAGTATAGGCTGGTTTATAATTTTATTGTTATTAAAGGAGACGAGGGCTTCGGGGAATTAGGTGATTGGTAAGTATGTACTCTGTTATGTGTTGTATGTTATACTAGCTGAAGAGCCCGGCGCTGCCCAAGCATAGTAACTAACTGTGGTTAGTTATAGCAAATTATAATTATCCTCCATCCCATAGTCCCGTGCCCATATACCCATCATACATATCCACCATCCCATAGTAGAGTGCCCATATACCCATCATACATATCCTCCATCCCATAGGCCCGTGCCCACATACCAATCATACATATCCTCCATCCCATAGTCCCGTGCCCATATACCCATCATACATATCCTCCATCCCATAGTCGAGTGCCCACATACCAATCATACTAATCCTCCATCCCATAGTCGAGTGCCCATAAACCCATCACACCCCCTCCATCCCATAGTCCCATGCCCATATACCCATCCCACATCCTCCATCCCATAGTCCCATGACCATACCCATCATACATATTCACCATCCCATAGTCGAGTGCCCATATACCCATCACACATCCTTCATCTCATAGTCCCATGCCCATATACCCATCATACATATCCGCCATCCCATAGTCTCGTGCCCATATACCCGTCATACATATCCTCCATCCCATAGTCCAGTGCCCATATACCCATCACACATCCTCCATCCCATAGTCCCGTGCCCATATACCCGTCATACATATCCTCCATCCCATAGTCGAGTGCCCATATACCCATCATACATATCCTCCATCCCATAGTCCCATGCCCATATACCTATCATACATATCCGCCATCCCATAGTCCCGTGCCCATATACCCGTCATACATATCCTCCATCCCATAGTCCAGTGCCCATATACCCATCACACATCCTCCATTCCATAGTCCCATGCCCATATACCCATCACACATCCTCCATCCCATAGTCCCATGCCCACATACCCATCATACATATTTGCCATCCCATAGTTGAGTGCCCATATACCCATCACACATCCTTCAGCTCATAGTCCCATGCCCATATACTCATCATACATATCCTCCATCCCATAGTCCCGTGCCCATATACCCATCATACATATCCTCCATCCCATAGTCCTGTGCCCATATACCCATCATACATATCCGCCATCCCATAGTCCCGTGCCCATATACCCGTCATACATATCCTC